>NC_081405.1:428911197-428936197 GCF_030272615.1 Cryptomeria japonica
ACAAATATTGAATTCAAAATAAAGTTTGAATGCCAAGCTTCAATCCTTCTTGATTAAATTATAAATTCACAAAAAGAACACAAAGTCTCAATTTGTTCTTCAATTGGGCAGAGTTTTTTAATAAAGATTGAAAAAGATCCTTATTACAATAATAACCCTCATATATATAGAAGAGGGGTGCAGAATGAAAATAAGAAAATATAACTAATTATATGACTAATTCAAAAGAAGAGTTCGATTTGACTTGGGACTTGTGCACTCAGCAGGTGCACAAGACCAATTACAAAAAGACACTTGAAGTGTCGCTAGATAAAATAAAAACCCACTGTAGAATCATGAAAATGACTATGTATCACTTTCCTTAGGTACAATTCTTCTTTTGAAATTACTCAAACTTCTGGAAAGCATGCTTCAACTGAAATCCATTAGGTCCTTGGGTATTATTGGTGATGATCTTGACTCTAGAAATGGAATCCTCTAAATCAATACAACACTTCTTATGCTTCCTCATAATAGTATTTAAGAAATCTAGGACAAATTGAAGGTCAACCAATTTACCAATCGAGGATAAAGAGAAATCCTCTCTGTCAACTTCAGCATTAACAAGTAAACTAAATTATTTAATGATCTCATCTACTAGTAGCACTTTCTCATCCTGATCAAGGAACACACATGAAATTTTAAAAATCTTTGTAACAATCTCTTCCTTCTTGTCAACACATTCCTTTAAAGACTTCCTCATATCCTTAACTAGATGCTCAAGAATGTTCATTTTGTGTTCTAAGGCTTCTCGTTCCTCCACATACATGCATCGTGAAGGAATAACATTATTTTGTATGAGTTCATTAGGATCATAATCTTCAAATTTCAACCAAGCCTCAAAGTCTCTTTCTTGCATTTCGATCTCTTGGGAGAAGACCTCTATAGTGATATCTATCTCTGTCCTAATGTTATCAAGGTTATTGACAATGGTACTGGCTGAACCTATGAGTCATGTACCTTGACTCAAAATATGATCCATCCATTCTACCACAACTCTACTATGAGATGCCGCTTGTTCAACTCTTTTAACAACCTGCTCATCCAAGGAAGAAGTTATCAGTTCAATAGTCTGGGAAGACTTATTTAACTTGATTAAGATAGAAGTGAGTTGCTTGATCCTTGCTTTGAATTAATCTTTCTTAACATTGTCTTCATCATATCTGGCAACAAGAGCTTCCAAAGCTGATATTACATCTCTTGAAGCAGAATCATGAGTCTGTTTTCCCAGCTCAATCATCTGAATAATATAATTAGTATCTTGTACTTGACCAATAGTTGCATCTTGGGGAGGAACAACAACCTCAACATACTTTTTCTTATCTTTATCGACCTTGATTCTTGACAGAGTCTTAGCTTTCTTGGTAGTTTTGGATTTGACAGGAACAAGTTGACTGAAATCAAAATCTTTAGGGGAAACAACTTATTTCCTCCTCTTTGGGGCATCAGAAAACAATAAAGGTGGAAAGGTAGAATCATCTTCTCCACCAACCACCATATGATGTGAAGGATTGATAGAGTCCTAAACAATTGTAGTCACAAAAGGAGAGGCTATGGTGATCACATTGGTGGGATTTTCTAATGAAGATTCATTTAACCTAGGAGCTGACTTATTGACGAACTTATCAAAATCATCTAATATAGATGTAGACACTTTGGACAATGTGGGAAAATCCAAGAAAATATTCTCAATATTATCATGGGGTGTGTCTAGGGTTGACTCACTAGCACTTGTGGAAGATACATGAATAATACTTGATGAAATAACACTTGCAAATGTTGGAGGCTCAAGTTTAGAAGTAGAGACAAGAACTTGCAATGTAGATGTAGGAGAAGATACCTAGAGTAAAGGTTCATTTGTTTGTGGCAAATCTTCTACATTCAACTCATCTTGTTCTTGATCACCTTCCTGTTCATTAACTAAATCTTCATCGAGAAGTTCACTACCCTCCTACTCATTTGGTGTATCCAATTTTGATATCTTCTGAACATTAGAACTTGAAGGCTCTCCCTGAGATTTATCTTTCTTGGATCTAGTTGTGAATTTCAATTTAGGAGATTTCGCTAGAACCACAACATCCTATTTGTTCTTTGTTCTAATCTCAGATCTATTTCCCATTGGGCCAATGGTGTCATCATCAGAAACAAAGGAGAAAGGTTTTAGGGGAACACTATGTAAAGATAACCAAATATTAGTATTCGTGAGAATACTCTGAAAACATGCTCTAATAGAAATACACTCCTTTTGCGACCACTGAATAAGAGACAAAGGAGTAGAAGAAACCCCGTTCTTCTCATATAAAGGATCCAAGATATCACTATCCTATTCTAGATCATCAAGAACATCAACAATACCAAATTTCTCAATTTTCTCAACTGTCAAGTGATAATAATCAAGTTTCCTTATATCATACTCGGATCTACAATCAGCCCAAACATCTTTGATCTGATGAACATGCACGTAGGCCTTCTTCAGTTTGTTTCTCATACCCCTGTAGTCAAAATCCTTCTTGGATTTAAAGAATCTCATTGTGACTCTTCTCATCTCATCCTCCATGGCTCTAGCCTTGAAAATAGAATTGATAGAATATCTTCCAATGGAGATAGAGAATTTCAAACCTGTCTTATGAGAACCAGATTGGGACTCATGTACTGCATTCATTTGATGAGAAATCTCCATTAGCACAATTTTGTCAAAAGGATATCTAGGGAGCATGAAGGGCTCACCATTGAAACATCCAACCCTAATATAGGTAAAAGTTGGAAACTAAAGAAACATGCATCCATATTGATTAACAAATTCCCATGCATGATTAGACACCCTTTTATTATATAGGTTTTTATCCATCATAACCATATAATAACCAAATAAGGAATCATTGACTCTTTTTCAAAACCAACTAGGTATAGTATTTATGTACCTCAACTTGCCTTCTGTCACCAGTAGTAGTTAATCCAGGAAAGTTTCTCATTGAGGTTGCCGTGAACACCAAGTAAGAAGTCATATAGAAATTTAGAGTAGTGGGAACCTTGGCGAGTTGTTCACAAATGGCATCACTGATTTTCTTTCCCCAAAATATCTTCTCTTTATTTTGTTTGATCACATGGATGTATTAATACATCCACTTATAGAAATTATTAGAAGTGGGAAGTCCTTTAACTCTACTCAAAAGAGTTATCAAGTCATTGACTTGTTCAATTAAGTCACACTTGGGAAGAGTTTTCGTCCATCTAGCGATAGTTGTCCTTGGAATCTTAAGCCAATTATCATTAATATTACGCCTACACTTGTCAGAATTTATGTCAAAGTAAGCTACAATTAATTGTATAGTGATATCTGAATATATCTCAATACTCGAACATTTGAACACTGAATCAAAGAACACTTCATCAAGCTTGATGAAATTTTTTCCAAATTCATCTTTCACGCTTCTACTTTCAGGATCAAAATGCTTCGCCATTGCAATCACAAACACAGGATCCTGTGCTGACATGGGAAAAACCGCAACTAAGTGCATACCACTATTGATAACTGCTTCCATATCTTGATATGAAGGTGGTTTCTTGATTATCTTGAGATATTCATTGAAGTCAACATGACCTATCTCCGTGTCTCTAATATGATCAATATTAGAAGTAACTGAAGAAGAAGAAAAAACCAGATGTAGGTCTTGCTTCTTGAATTTCATTCCTCTTTTGTTTGGAGATACCTCTGTCATTATTATGATAACAATAACGAGAGAAAAATAAATTCATTAGTATCAACATGAGATACTTTCTCAATTCATTTTTATTCATATGATTTGAACAAATTCTGACAATAGTACATTTGAAATAATTAAGTTTTCCAAAAACCTATTTTTGATAACTTGATTTTTTCAAAGAAAATGGAATGAAAAATTACCATTTACGTGTGTGCAAAATAAATGAATTTTAAATAGAAACATTTGAAAAAATCCATTTATAAAAGTGTAGAATGAAAAACGTAATTAAGAATTCATTTAAAAACAATATAATTAAATTTAGAAAAATCCCTCCAAAAAAGTGTAATTCGGGCTCATAGATCCGAAATACACATATTAAAGAAAAGAACCAAAGTGTTGGTTGGGTCTATAGACCCACCATACACTTAAAAATCGTATGAAAACCGTATAGCACAGGGCAGGTTTATAAGTCCGCATTGCACTTTAAAATATTTTGAAATGTTGTCGGACGTAGTCGTAGACTTGACATACACCATTTCATGGTGTATGGCGGGCCTATGGCCCCACCAAAAATTGCTTGGGTATTGCAAGAAAAACTAGGGCATGATGGGGTGTTGGCAAGGTCTCCAACCTGTCATACACCATGTCATGGTGTATGGTAGGCCGAAGGCCATGCCAACACCACAATAAAAAAGCAAGGTAGAAACAATGTGGCGGGTTAGCAACCCACCACACACCACACTATGGTGTGTGTCGGGCCGTCGGCCCTCCACAACTCCACTGTGTTACAAATACAATGTGCAAATAATACTTGGTGTCGTGGTCAGGTTGTAGACCTGCCACGAACCAATCAATGGTGCGTGGTGGGCCTACGACCTCGCCACGACACCACTATGAATTAAATTGATGAATCAAATAAAACTCGACTCGGATCAAAGATCCGACTAGGTAAAAGGAAATGAAGAATGATTTGATAACATATAAATTCATAAAAAAAAGTAAAATGAAAAGGGTTATAAAAACCTTAAATCGAAGGGAAGAAATTCATACCCAAAATGGAAGTTGAGAATATTTCTCCTTCCAGCCACATATTTGATCTCAGAGGGATTAAAATGAAGATTAAAGACATAATTTAGCCTTTAAAAAGGAGGAAAAAAGACTCCTAATCCAACACTTCAAAAATTCCACAAATAACTCAAAGTGTATTAAATAAGTGCAATTCAGGTTTATGAACCCAATTTGCACCCATGAAGTGTAATTAGGGTCTATAGACCCAAATTGCACCTGAAAAGTGAAAATTAGCCAAAAGAGGTGTAAATCGGGTTTACAGACCTGAATTGTACCTAGAAGGTAAAACTTGGTTTAAATTGGGTTTACAGACTTGAATTACACCTAAATTGTGAAACTTGGTGTAAATCAAGTTTACGGACCCGAATTACACCTAGATTGTGAAACTTTCACAATTAATGAAAAAGGGGTAAAACAAGGAAAAACAAGCTTTCGATTACACAAAACATTTCAAAAAGAGAACCATAGAGTAGGAAAAACTACAAATGAGTAAAAATGGGGTACCCTCATTTTTGCTAACGCTAAAAACGAGGATAACAAAAGGAGATTAACAAATTTATCTTAAAAGATTGCTCTTCTATTAAGAGATGGAATAGGAATGTAAGGAGTTGGTCTATAATGTTTCAAGCTATTGGGAAAAAGAAAGCCCTTGATGTTAGAAGAACAAAATTGGGTCTTCAAAACAAACTCTGCTCCCCTAAGAAGTCCCTACAAGAAGAACCATCTAATGAAATGTTGATTGATGGGATTCCATAAACACAATGCCAGGGTGCTTCAAACAGAGAAGGTCCATAAATTGAGGATCAAGCCCAAAATGAGTTTGGTGTCTCAAGGTGACAAAGGATCCAAGTTTTTTTTTTACTATATCAAGCAGAGAAATATAAAGGAGAGAATAGAGGGGATATGGTATAATGGTAAGATGTTAAAAGAACCAAAGGAAATTGTTCAATATTTCTTTCCTTTCTATAGAGATCTATTTTCTTCTGATGGTAATGTTGGCATAACTGATGGAGATTATGTGATGAGAAGATGACTGGTAAAGTTGATATGATCAGGTATATGTTGTCATTGATGTCAACTAGTTTGATCGGATGCAAAACTAGTAGAGGAGAGAAGGAGAAGTTGAATCATGCATTGCAGTTAGAATTGATTGTTGCAGTTTAGAATACATGTTCATAACATTGGCATGAGTCTATGATTGAAATCGCATCAAGTTTGATGAACCAGAAAGCACATGTATAATTGATTGTTATGAACTCTACAAAGAAGAATGAATACCGGTATCAGATCTTTAACCGATAATGATTTAAGGTTTGGCGGTGGATCTTATCATGATCATAACTTAGGGATGATGTGTCATAGTCCATGTGTAATGATAAGATGGTATTTGAGCGCATACAAGGATCATATTTCTTGGGAAACACCAAAGTACTTAGAAGAAAGAAACAAGGGTTTGATTGCTTATCAAATCGATGTGCGGTGATCATTCAATGATGAAAATCATCTAGAAATTTGTTGTAATGATCTGTAATGTATTTTGGTGGAGTGCTTTGCCATGCTAAATATAAATTCATCATATCTTGTTGATGTAATTAGGGTTTGTAGCTGCCCTAACTGAAAAGTGTATTTAGGGCTAATTGGAGAAGAGATTTTGTGTTGGTGGTTTGAGGAGAAGGTATTGCCAAACCAGTTCAAAGTGTCTACATGTGTGTAGCAGAGTTGTGCTGAAATGGATCTATACTAGCAGGCAAGGAAGTCAGATCATTTGCCCTATTGTTCCCTAATAGTTACAACAACCTGAAATCCCTTAATCGCGTAGATCCCAACAGGTCTGATATTGTAAATCCCTTCATTGGGTGGCTCATTAACTTGATTTTGAAATCCTCTAAGAAGGTTACTCTTAACAGGGTAGAGCTCCTAACAGGTCCAAGACAAAATCCCTTGACTGGGTGACTCCTAACAGGGTCTCCTCTTAACCGGGCATATTGTAATCTCTTAATCGGGCTAGGCCTTTAACCAGCCACATTCCAAAAGAGTGCAAATACATATTGTGGGTGCTAATTCCCATCGTTGTTTTCTGAGTTGGTTTCCACATAAAAAATCTATGTGTTCATATGGTGGATGCATTGTTGATTTGTGCATTTGATATCTTTACTTTGTTTTCATATTGATGAACACTTGAGTAAATGGTTTGTTAAATCAGCTTAGAAGATTGTTTCAATAGTTACTAACACATTTTTGTGAAGTGTTGCAAATTTGTTTTATTACTGACTCTCCCCCCTCTCTCAGTAATAACCAGATCCTCATAATAACAATTGGTATCAGAGCACTAGGTTCTCTTTGTGCAGAAGCTTAATCGCTTGAGGTAAAGATCCAAGATGATGAAGAAGGAGGGCCCTAAGTTCACAAAGGATAACTACAAAATCTGGAGCAACAAAATGAAGATCTACATCAAAGGTATGGGGACACAGTTTTGGCAGCATGTGGTTAATCAGTACATGCCTCCTACTGGTACTCTAACTGCATATCAGCTCAAGGAGTAGCAGGAGAATATTCAAGCATTGTAAGCCACTGTAAGTACTCTTTCTCATTCTGAGTATATTGATGTTCATGGTATAGAAACCGCTTATGAAGTTCGGGAAAAGTCGAAGTTGATTTATGGTGGAGATGAGAATGTACAAAAAGATAAAGAAGAAAGCCTAAGAGGCAAGTTTGATGACATGAGGATGATGGAAGGTGAGAACATCAACCAATACGGACAAAGAATACAAGAAGTAGTTGGAGGAATCAAAAATGCTGGTGGAACCATAGTAGAAGACACAGTGGTAAGCAAAATGCTTAGAACCTTAATGTCTGCTTATGCTATTAGAGTATATGCTATCCAAGAATTGAGGTCAGTCAGCAAAGATAAAGTTACAATTGATTCATTGATAGGCAATCTTACTGCTTTTGAATTGAATAGCTTTGACAATAGTGTACCCAAAGTAGAATTTCCTTTCAAAGCATAAGTATTTAATGCACCGGTAAGAAAAGGAAAGGATGTCTATCATAACCATGAATGTAGGTCAAGTCATCATGGCAGTGGTAATGAAGAAGTGGATGATGAACATAACTTGATGAAAATTGAAGCTTTATTGGCAAAGAAACGTCCTAGAGACATCAATAAGTACAAAGGAAAGATTCCTCTTAAGTGCTTCTCATGTAATAAAATATGACATATTGCTGCTAATTGTCCTAATAGTGATCAGAAAGAAAAGTTCAGAAAGTTTAAGGGAAAAGGTAAGAAACAATGTTATGTTGCAGTAGATGAAGGTGTTACCGATGAGGAATCATAGGATGAAGATATGCGGAAATTGTTTTTGTAGTAGTTAAGGAAGATCTCTATGACAAGAAAGCTTTAGTGTCATATATTGACAACAATGATGAGTGGGTCATTGATAGTGGTTGCTCACACCACATGACTGGTGACAAGAACAAGTTCATCTCACTTGAATAATTTGATGGTGAAGTTGTGATATTTCGCAACAATACACCATGCATGGTAAAAGGTAAAGGTTAAATTTCATTAAATGGAAAAAGTAATGCTGATGATGTGTATTGGGTTGAAGGATTGAAGCATAACTTGTTGAGTGTTGGGCAACTAAATGATAAAGGTTATCATCTTGAGTTCAAGAATGGAGTGTGTAGGATTTTAGGAAGCAAAGGAGAACTGATTGTTATAGGTGATAAGACAAAAGGTAACTTATTCCATATGAACACTAATGTTAACAATTGTTTGGTTTCAAAAGTTGAGGACAATTGGCTATGGCATAGAATATTTTGTCATGTAAATTTTGATAATTTGGTCAAGGTCAACAAGTTAAGTATGGTTAGAGGTATGCCACAACTAGTCAAAATAGACAATTTGATTTGTAAGGAGTGTCAGTTGGGTAAGATGACTACTTCCTCTTTCAAATGAAAATAATTTTCTTCTGAAAATATTTTAGATTTGGTGCACACTGATTTATGTGGTCCTATGAGGACTAGGAGTTTTCAAGGTGATAAATAGCTCATGATATTTACCGACGATTATTCAATAATGATGTGGGTTACTTTTTGAAGGAGAAGTTTGATGCTTTCAGCAAGTTTAAGGCATTCAAAGCCTTAGTGGAGAAAGAAACCAGTAAGAACCTAAAGTGTCTAAGATCTAACCGGGGTGGATAATTCACATCAGCTGAATTTGTGAAATACTATGATGAGAATGGAATCAAGAGACAACTATCTACACCAAGAACACCACAACAGAATGGGATTGTAGAAACGAGGAACCGAACCATAGTTGAAGCAACAAGAACAATGTTGATACAAGGGGATGTACCTAAAATGTTTTGGAGAGAAGCAATCAACACTGCAGTATACACAATGAACTGGATATTGGTCAAGAAAGGTAGTGATAAAACTCCCTATGAACTATGGTGTGGTCATACTCCAAATGTTAGTCATTTCAAAGTCTTTGGCAGTGGGTGTTACATAAAGAGAGATGAGTATACTAGAAAGTTTGATCCTAAAAGTGATGAAGGAACTTTCCTTGGTTACTCAACTAAGAGCAAAGCATTCAAGTGCTTTAACAAAAGAACCAAGAAGATTGTTGAAAGTGTTAATGTGAAAGTTGATGAGTATTCTGACAAATCCGATGATGCTAGCAAGTGTGATACAGTAGATGAATATAAGCTAGTGATCAATGAACCAGAAGTTCAAAATGATGCAGAGCAGAATAGTGCGGAGGATGATTCTCAACCGGTGCAAGAAGAAGAAGAAGAAAAAGAAGAAGAAGAGGCTTCTACATCAGAACCAGTTATACTTAGATATGTAAGGTTGAATCACTCTGCAGATCAGATAATTGGAGATAGGAATGCTGGAGTACAAACAAGAAGAAATATCACAAAAAGCGCTTGTCTCATTTCCACAATTGAACCTAAAATAGTTAGGGAAGCTCTCAAGGATGATGATTGGATAAAGGCTATGAAGGAGGAGCTTGATCAAATAGAGAAGAACAACACTTGGTCACTTGTCCCCAGACCAGCTGATAGAAATGTGATTGGTACTAAGTGGGTGTTCAGGAAAAAAAATTAATGAAGATGGTGAAGTGGTTAGGAACAAGGCTAGATTAGTTTGCAAAGGATATGCACAAGAAGAAGGAGAGGATTATGGAGAAACCTTTGCACTAGTTGCTACAATTGAAGGAGTAAGAATGCTACTTGCACTTGCAGAATTCAAAGGATTTAAGGTATACCAAATGGATGTGAAGTCTGCATTTTTGAATGGAATTCTAGAAGAAGAGGTTTACATTGAACAACCAGATGGGTTTGCATTGACTAAAGACAAGGACATGGTGTGCAAACTTCATAAAGATTTATATGGGTTAAAGCAAGCTCCAAGGGCATGGTATGAGAGACTCCATTCACATCTGATAAAGATTGGATTTCAAAGAACCAATGAGGACAACAACATTTACTTGAAGACAAAAGGAGACAAGTTATTGATTACATAAATGTTTGTAGATGATATCATATTTGGAGGAGATGATGACATGAGTTTAAATTTTGTAGAAGAAATGAAAAAGGAATTTGAAATGTCTTTGATAGGTGAAATCAAAATTTTCATTGGTTTGTAGGTCCAACAGATGAAAGGAGGAATCTTTATCAGCCAGTCCAAATATATGAATGAGGCATTGAAAACCTTTGGAATGGAAGACTCTAAACTGGTTGGAACCCCTATGGTCACTGGTTGTAGATTATCCAAGGAAGATGATTCAGATCTAGTGGATGAAAGTGAGTATAAATCAATGTTTGGTAAACTACACTATGTTGTTCATAGCAGACCGAACATTGCTCATGCAGGTTGGTATAGTGGCTAGATTTTAGAAAAGTCCTAAAGAGACTCATATGGTGGCAATGAAGAGAATTTTCAGGTATCTTAGAGGAAGTATTGATTATGGATTATAGTATCCATACAAAGGAAACTTTTCTTTGAATGTGTTCATAGATGCTGATTGGGCAGGTAATGTAGATGACCCAAAGAGCACAACTGGTGGTGCATTCTTTCTAGGGGGGAGACTGGTATCCTGGACTAATAAGAAACAAAGTTGCATTTCTCACTCTACAGCAAAAGCAGAGTATGTGGCTGCATCTATGAACTGTACTCAAGAAATATGGATGAGACATGTATTAGAAGGATTCAAGGAGATTATGACAGAACTGGTGGTCATATATTGTGATAATACAAGTGTAATAAACATTTCAAAAAATCTTGTATTGCCTGCTAGAACAAAGCATACTGAAATGAAGTATCATTATTTGAGAGAAAGAGTGCAGGAAAAGAAAGTCATGATGGATCATGTGTCAAGCAAGGAGCAGTTGGCTGGCATATTCACTAAGACATTGCCTAAAGAAGCCTTTGAGTATCTCAGATGCAAGCTAGGGGTTATACCCCTACAAAAGGTCAACTAAGATGTTGTTGTAGCATCAATCCAGTGAACTAATTGAAGACCTTTCACTGTGGATTGATGAGAAAAGGGCTACTCCTTAGGGGGAGCAGCAAAGATGAAGAAAACAATAGCAACAGAAGATGAATTTGACACTTTACACCTTTGACATTGTTGTCAAAGGGGGAGAAGAACAATGAACAAGCAAAAAGAGAACAACAGACTGATGAAGGGAGAAGAACAAGCAAAACAGAATAGAAGATGAAAAGAATAATACAACAATCATAACAGTTAGAGTTCTAGTTTTGCATGGTGAGCTTTTGGTGTTGCCATCAATGCCAAAGGGAGAGATTGTTGGCATAACTGATGAAGATGATGAGATGAGAAGATGACTGGTAAAGTTGATATGATAAGGTATATATTGTCATTGATGTCAACTAGTTGAGTGGATGCAAAACTAGCAGAGGAGAGAAGGAGAAGCTGAATCATGCATTGTGGTTAGAATTGAGTGTTGCAGTTCAGAATATATGTTCATAACATTGGCATGAGTGTGTGATTGAAATTGCATCAAGTTTGGTAAACCAGAAAGCACATTTATAATTCACTGTTATGAACTCTGCGAAGAAGAATGAATACTGGTATCAGATCTTTAAATGGTAATGATTTAAGGTTTGGCGGTGGATCTTATCATGATCATAACTTAGTGATGACATGTCATAATCTGTGTATAATGATAAGATGGTATTTGAGCGCATACAAGGATCAAATTTCTTGGGAAACAACAAAGTGCTTAGAAGAATGAAACACGGGTTTGATTGCTTATCAAATCAATGTGTGGTGATCATTCAATGACGAAAATCATCTAAAAATTTGTTGTAATGATCTGTAATGTATTTTGGCAGAGTGTTTTGCCGTGCTAAATGTAAATTCATTGTATCTTGTTGATGTAATTAGGGTTTGTAGCCCCCCTAACTAAAAATTGTATTTAGGGCTAGTTGGAGAAGAGATTTTGTGTTGGTAGTTTGAGGAGAAGGTATTGTCGAACCAGTTTGAAGTGTCTGCATGTGTGTAGCAAAGTTGTGCTGAAATAGATTTGTACTAGCAAGCAAGGAAGTGTTGTAATTGCACCATTTGCCCTGTTGTTCCCTAATAGTTACAACAATTTGAAATCCCTTAACCAGGTAGACCCCAAAAGGTCTGATATTGTAAATCCCTTCATCGGGTGGCTCATTAACTTGAGTTTGAAATCCTCTAACAAGGTTACTCTTAAAAAGGGTAGTGCTCCTAACAGGGCTAAGGCAAAATCCCTTGACTGGGTGACTCCTAACAAGATTTTCTCTTAATTGGGCATATTGTAAGCTCTTAACTGGGCTAGGCCTTTAACCAGGCACATTCCAAAATAATGCAAATACATTTTATGGGTGCTAATTACCACCGTGGTTTTCCTAGTTGGGTTTCCACATCAAAAATTTGCGTTCATATAGTGGATGCATTGTTGATTTGTGCATTTGATATCTTTACTTTGTTTGCATATTGATGAACACTTGAGTAAATGGTTTGTTAAATCAACTTAGAAGATTTTTTGAGTAGTTACCGACACATTTTTGTGAAGTGTTGCATATTTGTTTTATTACTGATTCACCCCCCCTCTCAGTAATAACTGATTCCTCATAATAATAGGTAATGGGTATGATTGTCTTCTGTCTAGGGGTTGTTGCAAGATAGTTATTCCCAAGGATATCTCAAGTGAGGTTGCTGATTAGGTAAACCGTGCCATTACTAAAAAAATTATGCAAACCATTTTGACTCTTAAGAATGAAATGTTGCCTAGGACTAATGGTCTCTCAACAAAATTTTATAAAAAGAACTACCAATGGATAAGTGATGAACTACTATAGGTCTACAAGGATGCCATTATTGCAAGGTCTCTTGGGTGCAACATTAACAAATGTATTATTAGACTACTTCCAAAAGATGGTGGCAAATCTTTGATAAAGAATTGGCAGCCCATTACACTCCTTAATTTTCATATAAGATTTTGGCTAAGGTGCTTGCTTCTAGGCTGTTGACACTCTCTGAACTTTCAGAAGCAAGACTCAAACTAGTTTTATTAGAGGGAGATACATTCTTGAAAAATTGATCACAAGTTGAGAAGTAATGGAGTGGGATAAGGTATCTAGCCAAGATGTGGATATGTTTCTTGATTTTGAAAAGGCTTATGACAAAGTGGAATGGTCCTTTGTGATCATGGCTTTGGAAGCTTTTGGATTTTCCCCTACCCATTGTCAAATGGTGAAGACACTTTTCCATGATGCAGTGGCACTATTTGATGTTAATGTTACATTCTTTGAGATCTTCACTCTTTAGAGGTCTATCAAACAGAGATGCCCATTGGCTCTTGTTCTATTTGTTATTGATTTTGATGCTATTCACTAATTCTTGAGAAATCCTAGTTTGGGGATTTTTGTCCAAGGTATTACCCTTCCGAATCAAGAGACATGATTCATGTTCAATTTGTAGAAGATGGTGCAATGTTTGCTACACTAAATGAGGATAATTTTGATAACTTGATGATCAAACTTGATATATTTTGTAAGACTTTAGGAGAAAAAATCGCTATGACCAAATCAATGGTGTAAGGATGAAGGGACAAACCTCTTGATTGGATTGAAAAATTCAATTTTCAATGAGGTGGTCCAAATAAACAAGGCATTCAGGGATTTTATTTGTTATCAATCCTTGTCTTAGAAACATGTGAAACTAGATTAAAGAAAAAAATGATGCTAAAAGTGCGAAGTAGAATATACATTACCTCTCTCTAGCTAGGAGAGTGCAAGTTTGACAAAAAAATCCTCTCATCCTATGGCTTGTATTGCTCCTCTATTTGGTTATTTTGTAGCTATCAAGTGAATGAAATCAGAAAAATCATAGATCTTTCCTATGGTTTGATGGTAAAGGTGATAGGAAGAGACATTCCATGAAAAGGGAATGGTGTTGCTTAAGAAGAATGCAAGGAGGGCTTGGTCACAAAGATCTGAAAACTCTTGGTGTTTGTTTAGCAGTTAAATGGATCATAAGAACTCTATCTGGCAATGAGCCATGCAAATTCTTAATTCGGAACAACATTCAAATGGCTACACCTAAATAAGCTAAAAGTTGGAAGTGTTTAAAGATCTTTGATTCCCTTTTTGGTAGATTTTATGTTGTTCTCTTTGGTTCTAGTGATGAAAATTGGTTAATTGGTTAGAGAGAAGGTTGTGGGTTGTGAATATTTTAACAATGCTGGCAATATAATTTTTTATGTCAAATCTATCTGGTGGAATTTGTATCACAAAGACAATTGGCTTTATTACAAAGCTGTTCCACAAAAACTTGGCAGAATAAAGGCATATTTTTGATAATCATCAAGTGAGATCTTGATCTTATCTTAGCATAAAGTTTGTACTTTCACAATCACATTGGAGGACTTGTTCTGTTATAGAGAAGCTTGCAAAATTTTGGCCTCCCCTATCCACCTTACCACTAACACTGATATGGTTTGCAATGCTAGGTGGTGTGATGCTTCTCTACTTTGTAAAGTGACCCCAAAATTGATCTATAGCTCTATCATGGAAAAGGATGTTGTGGCCAGATGCCTCAATGCTTGCTGGAATCTAAGTCTCAGTCCTGCCAAATGGTCAAAAGCATTCATCCACTTGTGGTATAGTGTCTTAGAGCGAAAGAAATCATGATTTAAATGGCTTCCCTCTCTCTAATTCAGATGTTAATATTTGTCCTATGTGTAGAGTCACTAAGAGTGTTTATTCTATCTTTTTCAATTGCCTTTTTACAAAAGAAGCTTGGTCTATCTTCCTTTTTGGTTTGAATGCTTGGAGTCCAAATAAGAGAGTGTATTTTTGTTATTATTGCGGGTTGCATTAAAGGTCTTGGTAAAGCTTATAAATTATTTTGGCTAATTCTTTTTGTTGAGATCCTTTGGGTGCTATGAAAGTCTAAGAATAATGAATGGTATCAAGACCGGTTGAGGATACTAAGTATTCTGGAAGATTCAGTTTCAACCTTCTTGTTATGCAGTTTATTACCTCTCTGGACAAATTTGAGATTCTATGGGACTGTGGATTCACACCTTCAGACAAGTCTAAATCTAGAAATGTTAATTTGTGGGATGCTTTTGAGAAGGGCAATGAGGTGTTCTTGAAGGCATTCCTTGATTTCTAGGTACAAGGACTCTCCTCCTGAAGGCCGAAGATTTAGTGACAGATTCCTTATTCCACATATTGGGAGGTCATATGATGACACTTCTAATCTAGAACCTCCTGGTGGGTGGATTTATATGGTTTCCTTTTGTGCTGACATGACTACAGAAGGTGGTAAAGGGTCCTCCTTTTGATACAATATATATAGGTTTTTGCAGAATGATCATGCATGATTCTTGCTTGTTGACTGTTCTAGTATACATGCAGTGAGAAACCATGATGAAGGAGGTTGAGACAGACATTTTTTTTTGTTAGTTTTGGCAATGGTATGCTACAAGTGCAGGCTTGTTTGGACAATAATGACACAATATTTTGACAATGGGCCTGAAATTGGTATTGAATATGCAGTTTTCTGTCTACAGTGCCTATTAATGACTTGTATATTATTGTCTCCTGGTATTATCAGTGCAGTACCCGTGACTTGCAATCCTTTTGTTAGCTTTGTAAATCATTTACTCTTTTGTTTTACTATTATGAGACAATATCTATGATATTGTGAACTTGTTCTGTGATTCACTATACCTCAACACTTTCGTTTTTAGTTATGTATTTTCAATTAAAAAACAATTATACAATGCAAACTCATCTATTGGGGGAGGGAGAAGATACAGTGTACAAAATATTTGGGCATCCTCTCTTCTTTATCTTTCTTACTGCTTAGAATTCTTCTTTTAAATTTTTCCTTATTTTTTTCAAATCTTTAAAATCCAAATTTATTTTAATCTAAAATTGATTATTCTACTAGCACTTGCATGGAACAAGGTGTAATGGTTACGTGGATAGTAAAATATACTCTAAATAATATATTGGATGGTACAAATCTTGAAGGACTTTATGAGTGAAATTTCATGCCTTTTGTCATAAGCACCACACTTGCATATTATTCATGCCTTTTGTCATAAGCACCACACTTGCATATTCTTAGGTAAAATTTAGTAATATATTGAAACATCTTATGAACATTTTGTATATTGAACATTGATGATTTTTTTCCCCGAATCTATGGGTGATTACATACAACACTTGCAACAACTATTTGAAAATATAAAATCCAATGACACTTGTCTTTTAGAAAAGGAAAAGGTAAATTCTCGTTATAATTTTCTTCAATCACAATCAATAAGATACGCCATGTTGTAAATTTTTTAAAATAATCTATTTTATTGGCTATATTTTTAAATTATTACATAAAGATATAAATCTTCAAACTTATTAATTTATTATTATTTTACAATATTATTTACAAATTCATTATGAATTGCATTGTGCAATCTTCTTTCCTCTATTGTAGATTTGGAATGAAGTAGATTTAAAAAGAAACATATTAAAATCAAATTATTGTAGTACATAAAATTTTTTATTTTTCGTCAATCAACTAAAACTAAGGGAATCTTATTGAGTTGGATTTACTTTAAATGCATTTGACACTTTCTAAACCAAATTAAAGATAGTGCTTGACAATTTGGATGTAATTAATTATTTACTAATTTTATAATTGTCAACATCACATTGATTGTAATCTTTATCAAACAATGTGAAACCCAACTCTGCTAATTTTAATCCTAATCTAATTGATTCCTAAATAAAATTATTATTGTAATATTATATGACTGGCCAGTGAGAGAGTAGATAGCTAGTACAGATAGGACAGGTGTAGAATATTTCTACATTTAAGCCTTCAAATAATTGAACTCTTAGCTACCTATAATTGCAAATATAATTGAATGGACTATTGGTGTTAGAATGATGATATCTGAGTGTAGATTGGTCTGAGCGAAGAATGCATGGTATAATGATAGATATGCGTATTTCTGATTGTGCTTCCTGAAATATGGAAGGAATTTTCCGTAATTCCCCATAATTAGATGTGGCCCAAGAAGGTGATTATCCCGGTGTTTCGATCCTCCAGTCTTATGTTTGTTTTTCCTTTTGATAGCTTTGGGCAATATGCAAAGCTCATACACATTTCTTTTCTGAATTGGGACTGAATTTGAAGCATTGAAGGATTCCTTTCTAAATGGATTTCATCTGGTTTGAACATTCTTACTTTGAGGAGATGCTTGCTAAATGGTAGAAGGTGGAAATCAATGGTTACAAGTAGTATATTCTTCATGTGAAGATGGAGGTCTCAAAATGGGAAAAGGAATTGGCCGGGCACACCTTTTCTTAGCGAAGGAAGGTAAAAGAGATTTAAGGAGCATTGAAATTTGAATATTCTCGAGTGGAATGGAGGAGGATTTGTTTAATGGAGAATCTTAATAGACTTTTGAGGATGGAGGAAGCATTTTAGATGTAAAAGTCTTATGGTTAAGTGGCTCAAGAAAGGAGATGGAAACATAAAATTTGCCACAACTCTACCAACATTAGGAGAAAAAATAATAAAATTAGTCTAAGGAGGGCATATTGTATTGTGGGGAAGGATGTTTAGGAAGTAGAGGAATGTAAGATAAGGGTCACTCTTAACATATTTAATGTTATTTATTTTATTATTATTTTTAAAGTAAAAGTTTCATAATATTTTGATATCTTTCATCTAATTATAGTGTTAATATGGTGTGATGTAGGAAATTAGGCAAATGCATCATAACATATAAATTAACCAATCACAAAGCTAAATGCTATGAAATGTAATCCTAACACATTCAATGAAAACATGAACATGAAATATTCAAAAAGAAATGCAAACCAAATGCATATATCTCTTTCATTATTCTTCCATTGTTTCTCTTTTTCTTTCAAATGTGTTGTGGCTATCACCTACAAAATGCAAGTGTGATAGAAGCAAGATGATAGCAAAATCACTAGTGTGAGGATACTTGAGATGTGGTTCTTGAAAATCAGTGATGAGAGAGACCAATTTATAGACAGATTGATGAAAGGATGAAATTAGCATGAAAGAGGATGAGAAAAGCAATTTCATTTGAAATTGGCACAATGTTTCGAAAAGGGAAGGGTTATAACACTTTCTATGTCATGAGACGAATTTCCCATGCAAGGTGTGAGGACAAGTTGCTATGTCAAGAGCAATGACATGTTGCTATGTCAACATGTATGACCAATGAGAGAATCGTGCTTTCATCTTATGGCAAAGGAAGCTCACAAAAATAGGGGGAACTAGAGAGGGATAATTAGTTGGAAATTATATTTGAAACTAATTAGTAAATAGGTGGAAAAGAGAAATTAGTGAATTAGGAAATTAGAAATGAGGAAATTAGGAAATTAGGTGACATTAATTAATAAATTCTCATTTATTAAATAATTCACAAAGGGGACATAATTAGCCAATTAAATGAAATATTTCATTGTTACAAGAGAGACCTAGGATAAATAAATTGATTTATTTAACCTAGAGGGGAATGTGATTTATTCTAAATGAATGAATCATAAAACCCTAGGAGAAAAAATAGAAATGCAAAAATGTCAATTAGGTCATGACAGAATTGAAGAAAATGACATAAGGTCGATATTGATTAAATGATAGAGACTTGATGATTGATAAAGAGTCGATATTGGTTGACAAAGATCAATAACAATTGATCAATAATTGATAAGGGATCGACAATTGACAATTGACAAGGGATCCAAAAGGATCGAAAATGATGATAATTGATCAAAGATGATTGATAATGATAAAGATTGAGGACAACCCTAATTTGACATCAATTAGGATTGACGATGTCCAATTGACATGATAAGATTGATGATGACCAAAGCTTGCAAGTTGCAAATGATGTCGACAAGACTTGATTGAAAATTGTCAAAAACGCAAACGAAGATGGAAGAAATGCAAAAGAATGACAAGATGTTGACAAATGATAAAGATCAAGTGTGCAACATAGAATAAGTATTAATAAGATGCAAAAACCCTAAAATAAGGTCACACAGACATGTTAAAGTATGGTGCCGCAAGCGTTGACCATTTTTATATGCCTACATTTTGCCCCTCTTTGAGACGATGCGATTATGAGCATTGTTTCAAATAATAATCAAACAATATGCCCTAGATGACAATTAGGATATATGTATGCCCCCTCGAGGAATTGGTTGGAAAAATCCCAAAAAGAGGCCAATTTGTCAAAAATAATGCTAGGACTAGACAAAGATGACTTCAAGGACTAATGGAAGAAATGTTAGGAAGCATAAATTAGACGAAAACCAATTAGTGGTGAAGAAAACTTGCTTTCACAAATGCACAAATGTAGGTGAGAGCCCTTATTTAATATGGCAAAACGGATGCAGCGCACCATGACAATGAAGGTTGGGGCGATAATGCAATCCCTTTGCGTAAAACAGACACATTGTAGACAAGGAATGAGTCTGCATAAACAACTTAGGACATTATGTGTGTCAAGGGTCGAGGTATGTGTGGCGTTCACAAAGAGAACATACTTATCACATACATCCAAGACATGCTTGCCCCAGAATGATGGAAACACTCCACAAATAAAAGACAAAAATTAAAAAAAGACCATGAGCCATCTTGGTCACTCTAAATCACTCAGTGACATCATCGAGCAACACAGAAACATGGTCAAAGATAAATCAAAGAAAGATAAGACTCACAAATTCAAACAAGTCAAACAAACATTTTGATCTTCATTGCTAAAGTGATAGTGTTGTGATAAAAGGATGATCATGCAGTTTGGTTTCAGGGAATGCAGTACCCCGTCTAAGATAGGACACAGTCTGGTTTCGAGTATACCATACCCTGTATAAGACCCATGATAATGTTGACAAAAGACTAATAATGTTGATGATGTTGTTGATTGATACGACAAATTTGATCAGTTGGAATGATTGCTCAGTTGAATAGTTTGTCAATTAAAGTATAATTTGTTTAAGCACAGTGTTTAATGTGTTTCTGTTTGATGTCTGCTCAAATGTTTGTCTATGTACAAAAGGGACAGTTTATTGGCAAAATGAAATGAAAATGATTGTTTATGGATTTTTGATGTTTTCCAATTTTTAGGGTTTTTGAAAATATTTGATTTTTTTGTGCTTTTTTTAGGAAATTTTTCAAATTTTATGGATTATTTCAAGACATTTTGCAATTTTAAAAAATTTTTTTTTCAAGGTATTTTACATTTAAAAAAAAAAATTTCGGGACATTTTTCAATTTTTATGGATTATTTCAGGACATTATTTGATTTTTTAGGAATTTTTTTAAAAGATTTTCTTTGCTTTTTTAGGGATTTACAATGGGGGGGATGACAGTGGAATACATATAGTACTTGGTAGCATGAAATTTGCCAATTACAAAATAGAGGCAAATATCCCACCAAAAACTACCGCAAGGAGGCTATGGAGGTCCTAACTGTAAAGCCATCCCTCCGAGTAGTAGATTGTAAGGGACATGCCCCATTACACAAATATATCTATAAGGTAGAATAATATGCAGCAAAATAGTAGGAGAGATAATTATGATTTTGCCCCTAATGTCTAGCAAGGCAACAAATATGACAAATGGATAAATAAGCTTATTGAAATGTTGGTGGATAGTGGGAAGACAAAGGCCATTTATTATGGAGACATAATAGATTCAATTCCCAAGGTCTATCTCACGATGGGATAAAGGACTGAATATGCCAGGTTTTCATCATGGTACTTCCCCAAGGCGCCTGTTTGCCAGGTTTTCACCAATGGATGAATTCTTTTTCTTTTTCTTTTTTTTCTTTTCTCTTTTTTCTCTTTTTTTTTCTTTTTTTGATTTTTTCTTTTTTGACTTTTGACTTTTTCAGTAGAAAATGGACACATGATAGGGGATGTGTTGTCCTCATTTTTGGATTTTCAAAAATGTGACCACCCCTACAAATTTTTGCTTAAAATGTGTCATTTTTGTCTCCAAGGCACATTTTACAAGGTACAAACTCACATTTGTTAGTGTCAAATCATTGGGGGGTGTCTTTGCCATCATTGTCCAAGTTTTGGTGAGTTTTGGTCTTCTTTTTCCTGGCTTTTTGAGCAATTTTGGGTTTCAGAGCAGTCATGGAAAGTTGGAGATTTTACTCTATAGGCATGCTTCCCAATGCAAAATTTTTGCTTCTTGTTGAATTGGACCGATCTTCAGTTCATCCTCGATCTGATTTTCAAATTTCATCATGTTTCGAGTTCGTTTGCTATGTTTTTCCTTCAAAATTGTGTTTTTTCCTCTTAACTGCGAGTGAGAAATTTTCCTTTGCAAGTTTAGAGTTTCCTTTATGTTTTAGTGTTGTAGGGGTTTTTTCTAGCAATTACAAGTGCACTTTATTTTCAAACTTGTAACTCATAACTTGCTTTTTATTTTCCATTTCCCTTTTTGTCTTTTAAGTTGTTTGTAGGAACTTTTTGGATAAATTACAAGTGAATTTAAAATTACAAGTTTCATGAGAACTTGTAAGTTCTCATAGAAGTTCCTACTTTGTGCTTTTAAGTTGTAATAGGGGTTTTATTTCCCTATTACAAGTCTTTATGTTTTAAAAGTCTTTTTATGTCTTATGTCTTTAGTTGTAATAGGGATTATATTTCCCTATTACAAGTTTTTATGTTTTTATTCCTTTTAGTTGTAATGGGGGTTTTATTTCCCCATTACAAGTCATTTTGCTCTTTATTTTTGTGCTTTTGTTCCCTAGAAACCCAAAATTTCTCAAGTGAAGGAAAAGTAATGCAATTTAAAACTTGCAATGGGGTTTCTAAAATTGCATCTTATTTGAAGGCATTTGCTACTTGTATAATTTGCTAAGGAAGAACCCGACCTACACATTTGCTCCCACAAATCCATTTTTCGTGGTTTTCTTCCCCAAAATCCGTCGAACATTCATGTAAAATCGTTGGGAATCAATGTTGGTTTCCACATTTCTCATCAAAAAATGGATTGGATGAACACGCGAAGCGTTTTGAAGGTATTTTTGAAAACGTTTTTGAAGGCGTTTTTGGAATATGCCCCTTGTTGGTTATTACCACGTTTTGGAGCATGAAATTCACCCTTGTTGCCACATTGCAAACATCTCACATTTTTCCTCGATGAGCGTTTGAAGTCAAATATACTTCTCTTTTCAAGCCATTTTTTCTGCAACAAGGAATGCAACGTGTTGGTATCATTGTTCTTCCCCATTGGTAAAAAGAGTTAATCTTCTTTTTATAAAATTTATAAATGTTGAAGAATTTCCATGAGACTCTTTCATTTGATTCCAGGATTTACAAATCTGATTGCAAACAAGAGTTTTTCCCATTTTCCAAGTTTTCCATTACCGGTTGGTATCATTCTTTCCATTTTCCCCTCATTTCAAAACCCCATTTCATCCATTCATTTCACTTTCATCCATTTTTCCCATTTAAAGTCTACTTGTAGTTAAAATTTTAAAACCCGATTGCGATTGTGTCTTCACTTGCAGTCAGCCTTCTAGAACTTTAAATTCATCCAAAATGCACTAAAAAAACACTTGAAAATGACTCTTAAAGGTCCAATTACAAGTGCAAACTTATAGTTACCCATTACACATGAAGTTGTATGTTTGTTCTCCACAATTACAAGTCAATGCTCTTGTTTTTCCGCACATGTAATGCATCTTCTAGAACCCAAAATTCACTTGTGATCCCATTTTTGTATCAATTTATCCCTTCCCTTGTCAGTCTTGTTTGCACACACGACCTACCAAATCACTAAATTAAGACATTGGTCTTATTCTGCAAGTAGATTCCAAGATTGGAGGATGATACAAAGAAAGAACAATAAGATGATGGAGCCACACAAGGAGATGGATAAGTGATGTGAATGGTTGAGAGCATAGAATGCTTTCAAGATAGAGATAGGCTTCTTACTTCAACCTTGCAAATAAATTCTCTCCTGAAAAGCCAGTACTACCCCAAGAAAGAAGATAAGATTGAAGTTCGTTGGTGAAAGACACAAAGATCATTAAGGATGCAAATTCTCGTTCCAGTTTGAGGTGTCTTCACCAATCTTGAATACTTCAAGTTCTAGCATCCTGAAGCAGCATGAAGATTTTCAAAACAAAGGATGATGTAATTAGAGTAATGTCTTCGGACACATATAATAGTTTCAATTGTGTATTTGTAATTTTGTTTCGACAAACTTACTTGTAAAAAAAACAATTTTGTAATTGCAAGTTTATCACTTGCACTTTTGTAATTACAAGTTGATTACAAGTTAATTTAGAATAGGACTTGTAATTTTGAATAAGTTTTAGTTAGTAGTTGGAATAAGACATGGTGGTTGAGAGAATTTCTCAAGTTAGTTGGGATCCTCCCACATTTTTCTCAAGGCCCCTCTCCTATAAATACTTGAGGGGGTCTATTGTAATTTTGAACTTTTGGAAATGCAACAAAATTCTACCAGTTTGTATGTGCACTCTAAGACTTTACTTAGATGTAAATCAGATTGCTTTCAATAAAAGAGGCAAGTTGTGTTGAGACTTTGTGCCAACTCAAGTTGTTATATGATGACATTTTCTGGAATTGATTGTGATTTTTGTTCTATTGTTCAAGAGGGATTTAAATTCAATCTTGTAGACTTTGAGCTGCTAATTGTATTTAGAGTTATATGTTTGCCATTTGGTTTTCAGATTTGGTCTTGCATACTTTGAGTTGCTTATCATATTTGAAGCTAGTGTGGAAAACTCAAGTGGGAAGATAGCTTGTAGACTTTGTGTTGCTTCTATTTTTAAGACTTGTGCATGTAAGGTGAAGTGCATCATGTAGTTAGACTTTGAGCTGCTACATACTGTGCTTGGTTAGTAGAAAATCATCTAAAAAGGTTGATAGGAGAATAGATAGTTGAAGACTTTGAGATTTCTTTCTGTTTTTTCGTCCCAGGGAAGTGACAGAGGTTTTTGTGCCTTCATGGAAACTTTGCCTCCCTTTATGTTCCAAAAATCCTACAAAAAAGTCTCATTTCTGTATTTGTTGTTATTTATTTCCAATTTCTATTACTTTTCTGTGAAGAGAAAAGAGTATAGTTTTTATTGAAATAAGAAGAAAGACTATTGTCCCACCCATATTAGATTATCTTAGTTTGTAGATAGGGAGAGCCTTCCATAAATTAGGAGAGTATCATACTCATACACTGTGGCTGAAACCACAATTTTGCACATCCCCTAGGTGTACAAAATTTTCAATCAATAGGATGGAAGAAGGACTCAAGCATCTTGTTGTTTAGCTAGTAGCCTTGAAAAATGGACCATGACCATTAAGTATGCTCAAAGACGTTGTCATGATAATGAGATGGAACGAAGGCCAGGATTTATGCAAAAGATTGGATTAGAGGGATGGAAGGATGAAAAATATGCATTGGATAATGGAGGGGGTGGAATATTTGGGCTTGAGAAAATGGAAATGTTGGCAAGATCAACATTGGCACACACCTTGAGGGGTGGTGGATTGATGGAGGAAAAAGGGATTTAGGATATCCGGATTTTGATGGAGGAAAGGCGAGGGATTTTGGGACATAAGCACCCCAAATGGATGAAGGAGGTGAC